>NC_081407.1:378580178-378626178 GCF_030272615.1 Cryptomeria japonica | reverse complement strand
TAGAATTAAAGAATAAAATTGGTCATGAAAGAGTTGAATTCTCTTATGAGCCTCCATAGTATGAAGTGTACATATTTTTTTGTGGTTTATTATTTTGATAGTTTTGGGATTATGTTTGTGCAGTAACTTGTTTTTTTTTTAAATTCTCTATTTTAATATTATAACTTTGGGTGCAGGATCGTCTTCCCACCTTATCTAATAAAAAAATAAAATTATCTACACTTTTTATATTACAAATCGATGTCAAATGTGGTTAAAAAATATTAAAATATAATCAATTCATAGTATGATGTTCTATTCGAATATGTTGGTAGTGAAGAATTAAATTGTTGCCAATTGTATGATTATGTGTGCATTATATTTCAAGTTATATTGGAAATAGTTATTATTTTTATTTGAGCTTGTAGGAAATTTTTATAGCTAATAGAAATTGGAGTTCCCAAACAAAATCCTATTCATTTCAAATTCCCAGTGAAGCCTTGACCTTAGTTAATGATAGGGACTAAGGTCTCTAATTTTAGTAATTGTTGTTGATGCCCTCCTAAATGGCACAATGTTAGTTTAAGATCAAACAACACAAAACACACAAGATGTTAGAGTTAATCAATCAAAAACCAAAACATACGAAGGCATTCCAAAGGAGACACTAAAAACATGCTAATGAATCTAACTAAAGAAGTAAGATAATGAGATATCTCCAACTATCTCTTAACATGACATTAGCTCTTTCTCCCTTGTTCCTCTCCTCTCCAAGTTCCAAAATAGTGTAGCTCTCAGCAGCTTTTTGCACTATGGATGCTTATGGAGGATTGAGATTGTAGAATAGCTCCAAACATGAAATGAAAAGCTATTTTAATGCTAAAATGACAATATTTAACCAAAAAGATAAGATTTAGATTGTTTATGCTAAAATGCTCTCTAAAATGGCTATAGTCTAAATGCTTACAAGTTTTCAGGATCTGGATTATGAAGGAATGGGCTCTATTTATAGGAAAAATGGAGCAATGGATGGCCAGGATTGAAAGGTTTAATCAAGGGTCAAGCTTGAAAGTTGGGGATCCATGTGCACAATTGGCACCAATAAAATAGTGACAAGTGTCAACACAGGATTGGGTTGAGAGAAGAGGTTGGAGGCATTAAACGCCTGAGAAGACCTCATGGTTATCTAAAGGCTAAGAGTCAAGCCTAAATTAGGATTACCCACTAGATTAGGAGTTAATCCAAGGATAAACCTTTGTGCAAATGATTAAGAGATAATCATGGTCAAAGCATTAATGGCCTGATGAGACCTTTGGGTTGGGTAGAGGTTGAGTCAAAACAAATGTTTTAACCATGTGGGAGAGTTGAATTAACCATTAATGGTTATTGGAGACTTTGTGGATTAAGTGGTTGAAAGTTGGAAGCCTTTAATGGTTTTCAAAGACTTTGGGGTTTTTGGTGGTTGAAGGTTGAAAACCTTCAATGGTTATCCAAGACTTTGGGCCACTTGAGAAGTGACTCCATTTTGCTTAGGAATGTGACAATAATTAGGGGATGGATTAGGCTAATTAGGAAGGGGTTAGAAGAATCTAGAAGGGGATTAGATTTTGCAAGTGGATTTGGTGGGTGAGGGAAAATAGGATTTTATTAAAATAAAAATTCATTTATTTCAAAATGTGTGCAAGTTGCATTTGTAGGAAAATGCAAGTGGGGTGGGGATAATGATTTAAATAAATATTTTATTTAATTTATTTAAAAGAGGAAAAGGGGATTTTAATTAAATAAATAGATTTTATTTATTTAATTGATTGGAATTTGATTTTAATGAATTAATTAAAAAAAAATTGAATAATTTATTTAATTAATAGAAGAATGTTTGGGGATGAATTAATTAAATATTAATTTAATTAACTGACGGCTAGTGGATTTTTAATCAAATAAATACGAAATATTCATTTAATTAAAATGGATTGATTTATGTGACTACATTTGCCCCTCTTTGAGACGCTGCAGGTTATCGCATCGTTTCAAAGAAAGAAAAACTGGTGTGAAGAAATGCCCCATAAAATGTAAATTTAATGGGTGGTATGCCCCCTCGAGAGATGGGCCGAAAAATTTCGAAAAATCGGGCGATCTCTCGAAAAAGAATGAAAATTGGCAAGGTGATAGAAGGGAAGAAGTGAGGTATACTGGTGAAAAATAGAAGAAATCGGGGGAAACATGGAGAAATGGGGGGCTCGGGAAGTTCACGGGGACCACGGCGATGAGCGGGGCGAAGTTACGGTGACGGCGGGGGGTATAAATGGGGTGAAAGGGGGTAAAATAGGATCATTTGTGACCGCGACCAGTTGAAAACTAGAGCTCTGACAATGACATTTGGAGGAGCAACGAGGAGCTACGATGCCATTTCCGATCATCGAGCACCGATTTGAGCGAGTCCGTCGGTACCAGTGCCCAGCCGACTATGGACCAGCGGTACGCAAATTCGAAAACTCACTTTTTATGCATTTTTGGTATGTTTTTAGCTAAGTCCAAGTCAAGTCAGAGCAAGAGCACTGGAACTAGGTTTTTAGCGCTTTTGCTCCATGAAGTAGCGCTATTGTGCTGCAATAGCACTTTTGTAATCTAGTTTGAGCACTTTTGCTATTAATTAGCGCTTTTGTAGGCATGTTTTAGCGCTTTTGACAAATTAGCGCTATCGTATGGTTAATTGAGCGCTATTGATGGGTAATAGCGCTATTGTATAGCGTTTTTAGCGCTTTTGGTGTTGTAGCGCTATTGTAGAAAGGTTTGAGCGCTATTGATGTGGTTGTAGCGCTATTGTGTATAACTAGCGCTATTGTAGATAAAATAGCGCTTTTGCCTTGGGATAACGAGATGCCCCAGTTTCGGACAAAATAAATCTCCGGATGACTAACGATTGATGGATGGCGAGGTGCAGTGGGAGTTGTTTTGAACCATAGCAGCCCGATGAGACTTAGGTTATTTGTTAGGATAAATGCCTGTTGAAGTCTAGGCGGCCATGATTGCTTACCTGTTGAGACCCGAAGATACTTGATCAAAGTATCTGATGATAGTCTAGGTTTAAACTTAAGAAAGTTTGATAACAAAACAACTGATGGTGGTTGGATGAATATCTATGTGCAGGAGGATCTGCACGTGTTGCAGTTACGCGAGCGCCACCCCGCGACACAGGGATTGCGGGATCGATTGACGCAGATAGAGATTGATTGTATTGCGGCTACTGGCCTCTACGAGGTGATGCATATGCCTGTGATTCAGATGAATCACGGCCTGATCACAGCATTGGCAGAGCGATGGCATAGTGAGACGTGCACGTTCCATCTGGCCCAGGGCGAGATGACGGTGACATTGGAGGACGTGTGGCGTATTCTTCGGATTCCGATTCGAGGGTAGCTGGTGACATATGATCGATCTTGGGGGACGGTGTCTTGCCAGAGGATATTTGATGAGGATGTATATATTGATGATGGCTCGATCGCATGGGAGGATATAGCGGCACTATATGAGCCCCTTCCAGCAGTTTTGTCAGGGATCGTGGGAGGACTTCTATGTCCAGACAGGCGGTCACATGGATTGGCGGTCGGATGGGGACAGGTGATAGAGATGATGGTGACAGAGGGGACCCGATATGCCTGGGGGCCGTGCGTGTTAGCGCACATGTACCAGGAGTTACATGAGGTAGTGTACAGAGGGCGGGGGTCTCTTGCAGTGGGCATGACGCTACTGCATGTGTGGGCATGGGAGCACCTACCAGTGACTCGACCAGTGAGTCTGAGATTCCGAGCCGTGGACCAGCCCTATATGTTCATGTATAGTGGTATGATGAGCCAGCCCCACTTGGGGAAGCTAGAGTGGTGGAGGCGGGTATTAGATGATTTAGAGGCAGTGATATGGCGGCCATACTTGGAGTGTGAGCCATGGGAGGATGATGCGGAGGCACTACCATATTGCTTTATGACCTGATTCCTCATTGGGAGGACGTCTTATCACATAGAGAGACAGGTGTCGGGACGGGTGATGAGGCAGTTTGGACGGCAGCAGGGACTGCCGAGTGGATCAGGGGAGTATGCACGAGTGATCCGAGAGCGGTATGCATGGGGTCTAGTGCTATCGTATGATCAGGCACTAGCAGAGTTTCAGACACTACAAGCGAGGCCATGGGATCTACGACCGAGGGTCGTTGATGCAGGGGTTACAGCAAAGTATACCCAGTATCGGGCGGCGCACCCGATTCGACGTATATCAGATCCAGCGGAGCCGATCCCATCGTTTGAGGATGAGAGGGGACGAGGATGGAGAGGAGGAGGCTGAGGAGGAGGAGGAGGAGGAGGAGGTGGTGGTGGTGGAGGAGGTGGAGGAGGGATGGGGATGCCGAGACAGCGGAGAGGGAGAGGGGGGTTACCACTACAGATATCACAGGGTCCTTTGATGCAGGGAGGAGTGCAGCTGAGTGGGAGGGGGATGGAGAGAGAGATCCCTATGGATACAGGTGCAAGAGAGGGTGGTGCAGGGGAGGTACCTAGTGGAGGGGATGATACAGGTGCGGCAGCCATGGCCATGGGGGAGGGAGCTACTGGGGGTCTGCGGGAGCACATGATAGGTTATTTGCAGACCCGGGTAGAGAGATTAGAGGCGGAGGTAGCAGCTAGGGATGTGCAGCTATTTGCACATGAGGCAGAGCTGACAGTGGTGCTGCGGGAGAGAGATACGGCAGTGGAGAGATTGGCGGAGCTGCAGGAGAGAGTCCGAGCGGGAGCACAGGGTCCTTCAGGGGAGACTATGAGGCAGTTTGGGCGAGCACAGGCTGAGATAGAGTACTGGCGAGGTTTATATGAGCAGGTGGTGCCATTCAGTCAGTGAGCTCTCAGTTATACCCAAATGCGACAGTCGAGATCCGAGCGATCACAGAGGATGCAGAGTAGTGGGGGAGTGATGGGTCCTTTGAGGCGGGATAGATCAGGAGATGCAGGAGAGAGTGGGGGTTCGATGAGGCCTCCACGGAGAGATGGATCAGGTGGGGCAGGCACCAGTGGTGGAGTAGGTAGGGGTGGTGCAGGTACAGCATCTGGCCAGAGCGGCATTTGAGAGAGAATTCTTGCATACATGTATTGTATCATTGTCTATTTTTGGACTGTATCTTGGATGGCTCTTTGGTAGCCGATTTTTGTAGACTTCATTGTACTCTGATATATGAGATGATATATATGAGGAGATCCCATATTGTGATGATTTATGCATGTGATGATGTATGGATGTTTATGCATGATGATGATTTATTGCTTAGATGTATATGTGTACATGTATGCATTTGATGAGATGTTTCTTTTATGCATGTTTTTATGATGAGTTATGATGTGAGATACTGACATATGAATGCAGGTTTATATGTGTATGATGTTTTTTTTTTTTTTTTTTTTTTTTAATGATGAGTTTATGATGGAATGCTTTATGTATGGAATGCCATGATGATATATGCTTATGCTTTGATGTATGAACAGGATTTTGATGGTGTTTCCTATTGCGATGCAATGATAAGATGATTTATGTGATGATGTCAATGCAATGGTTTTGAATGAATGATATATATGTATAAATATGCATCTAGATGTGTTTAGATGAATGTAATATGGATAAACAAAATGTTAAGTGAATGCATATGGATAAACAAAATGTAAAGTACAAATGTTTATATGATGATGCCGAAATGAATGCAGATGGATAAACAAATGTAAAGTACAAGTGTTTATTTATGATAATGTGTTTTAAATGAATGCATATGTAAAAGGGATACATGAGATGGTATAAACCAATGTTTTGAAAACAAATGGTGTTTTATGATTCTAAATGCGTTTTTAAATATGTTGGTAATGACAAATGATAATATGATAACTAATGGGGATAATAACTGCACCTTAATGTGATGATAATAAATGTAATGTGAATGAATCTTACAATGAATATAAGAAGATACTTAGTAATGAATGAATGCATCTTTTAACTAGAAAGAAATGTATGCAAATGATAAATGGTGAAAAGATTAATAAAATGACAATGGATAATTTACACTGGATGAAATGCTTAGTAAATGATTTAATACAACCAAAGACAATTTGATCCTATGAATGAATCTAATTATTTATGATTGATGCAATGATGACAATGATTTTTAATGAAAACTAATGTCAATAATGAACTATATGCAATGTTTTTGAAAAATGACATGAATGGACGTAATGCAAGATGCACCTAAATGCAAGGATGATATGATCATGAGGAATGCAAGGTTTTTAAGACTTTGCATGATGCATTGATGATGTATCAGAGTACTCGGTCGTGATTGTATCCAAGATCAGCTTTTATTTAGTCATTTGTGCATGTAAAAGCCTATATATGAACGAATGAGTGGATGGGTGATATGCAACGGAATGCAAGACGATCCATAGTGCTCTATTTTCATCATTGAGCTTTTAAAATGTTGGAAGAGAATACAAGCATCTTGACACAATAATTCAAGATGACCTGAGTATTTCTTTCATGGATTTTTATATAGCAAGTTAATACAAACGACTTGATATAAGGGTCAAGTCGACCAGAGTATTGCTTGCGGAACAGACAAGGATTATCACCGTTCATGCATGACTTGGATCGTCCTCCTTGATCTTAGGCTTGATCAGATCCTGAGACAAGTGCATACCGTACTAAGAAAATAAAACCTTTATCCAATTTGGAGGAAGAGGAACCAAAGAATGAGCATTGTACCTGCAACCAAAACAGTATATATACATAAAGAATAAAGAATATGGATCCTTGGTAATGGTCCATGCCCATATGGTCGAGGTATACGCTGTAGTCAGCAAGCTGTAGTGATTTAGGATTGCATTTGGCATAAGATCACGTAGCTTGGTGAACTTCCCACGTAGACACCATTAGTACATGCCCCAAAACTTCATCGAAAATAATGCGCAAACGATACAAAACCATGCTGAAAAGATCCCGATACAGATAAACAAATGATTGTACTCACAAATCAACCAAGTATTTGATATCTTAACATAATTTTCTTGTCAAAGAAAACGTCACTTTGTCTTTGTTTTGATAAGGAAGGATGCATCCTTGTTTAAGACAGTTTGGATTGTTGATGTTGATTGTGTTGGTCGAGTGATAAGTGGTCATTTGTGTGAGTATTTGGTCAATGTTTGTTTTGTATCTGATCGGATGAATATGTACAAGGTGTTGTCATGTTTTTGGGTGATTTTCGATGTTTTCTGATGTTTTTGGATTTTGTATTGTTTTTGAATGTTTTTGGTATTTTGCGAGACATTTTTGAATGTTTTTGATATTTTCTGATGATTGCCTGAATGAAGGGCGTAATTACACATAAGACAATGTAGAATCCACTTCCATCATGAGGGTAAGGGTATTGCCCCCAATTTGTAGACCGGACTATGAAAAGGTGGGATGCTAGATGCATGGAGTACTTTCTTAATTGCAGATCAAATAACAAGCCATAGTTTGGATGGATGGATGTGTGTGTGCATGAATGTGATCGCAACGAGCCTGAAAGATACTAGAGCCATTGTTTTTACGAGTGGCGCCTGTTTGCCAGGTTTTCACCATCGCACTTACCCAAGGTGCCACCGGAGTGGTTGTTCACCGTTTGGATGCATGATTTTTCTTGACTTTTTTGAATGTTTTTGTATTTTCTTCAGGACATTTTTTGAATGTTTTTGATATTTTCTTGATATGTAGGGGAGCCTGATGCTCTGTATACCTTAGGTATAAAACCGTTTGAGGTGCATGCTATTGATTGGATCTGCGAGCGGTTCTCCTTCGGAAGTAGCCAACTGATATGCCCCGAACCCGAATACAGCAATGACAACATATGGGCCCAACCAATTTGATTCAAACTTGCCTTGATGTTCTTTGTTTGGTTGGTTGCGAGGATTCTCTCGTAGAACAAGATCACCTACCTCAAATGTATGAGATCTAACTCGGTGATTGTAACTTCTGCTCATGCGCTACTGATAGGCTTTGAGGTGATTGTATGCAGCTTGTCGCTTCTCATCTAGTAACTCTAAGTCCTGGAGACGGGATACTCTGTAGGTTTCATCATCGATGAGATTATGCAAGGAAACTCGTAATGATGGTATCTCAACCTCAATAGGTAGGATAGCTTCAGCACCATAGACCAATGAATAAGGAGTTGCACCTATAGGGGTTCGAATGCTAGTGCGATATGCCCATAATGCTGGATTCAATTGAACATGCCAATCATGGCCGGCATCATTGACTGTCTTCTTTAGGATCCTCAATGTGTTTTTATTGGATGCTTCGACCTGACCATTGCCTTGTGGGTAATAGGGAGTGGAAAAGCGGTGTTGGATATGAAATTTCTCACAAAGCTCACGGACATCCTGATTTTTGAAAGGAAGACCGTTATCTGTGATGATGGACATGGGTACACCATACCGGCAGATGATGTAATTGAGGATGAATGAGGTGATCTGCTTGTCGGTGACTTGGGTAAGTGGAACAGCTTCGATCCACTTGGTGAAATATTCGGTGGCGGTAATAATGAATTTATGGCCATTGGATGAAGATGGATGAATCTTACCCACAAGGTCAAGGCCCCATTGACAGAAAGGCCATGGTGTCGTGATTGGTTGCAGTTCCTGGGCCGGTGCATGTATCAGGTCGCCATGAACTTGACATTTCTTGCATTTCCTGACAAAGTAGTAGGAATCCTTTTCCATAGATGGCCAATAGTATCCAGCTCGCATGAGTTTCTTGGCTAGTGACGGACCACTTGAGTGAGTCCCGCAAATTCCTTCATGTACCTCTTCCAAAGCCTTTGTTATCTCATCTTGTTCCAGACATCGAAGGAGAGTACCATCAAGACTACATCGGTATAGGGTTTCGGCAATAATGGTATATCGAGCAGTTTGGCGAATGAAGGTTTTTCGTTGGTTATTTGATTGGTTAGGAGGAAGAGTATGAGCACGGAGATAGGTGTAGAACTCACCGTACCATGGGGATTCGGAACCAACAAGGCGACATATCATTTCAGATTCAGGGATATCATAAGCGGGGATCCAAAGCTGTTCTACCAAGAACTCGTAGCGTGTTGAATTCTGTGGAAGATCTAGGAGAGATGCGATAGTAGCCATAGCGTCAGCAGCTCGATTCTGATCTCTTGGTATCTGCTCAAAAGTGATAGTAGTAAATGATGTCTTTAGATTGTCCACCATTTGCTTGTATGGCATGATTTTATCATCTTTGGTCTGATATTCATCTGTTGCTTGTCGAATGACCAGTTGTGAGTCGCCATATACTTGTAGTTCTTGTAATTTCCACTGTACGGCTAACCTGAGTCCTGTGATCAAGGCCTCATACTCTGCTATGTTGTTTGTGCATGGAAATGTGAGCCTGTAAGACTTCGGGATGCTATCACCTTGAGGTGTGATAAACAGAATGCCTGCCCCCGAGCCATGCCTAGTGTATGAACCATCAAAATATAGTTTCCATGGTTGTACTTCTGTGATCATGAATATCTCTTCATCTGGAAAATTGGAAATGAGGGGATGATCGCCTATGAGTGGTGCATCGGCCAACTGATCTGCAATGACCTGCCCTTTGATAGCTTTACGGTCCACATACTCGATGTCAAATTCACTTAGAATCATCACCCATTTGGCCAAGCGGCCTGTCAATGCTGCTTTGTTAAGTAAGTACTTGAGTGGATCAATCTTTGCAATGAGTTGTACCTTGTGTGTCAACAGATAGTGCCGCAATTTAGTGGCTGCCAAGATTACTGCTAGGCAAGCTCGCTCAATAGGTGTGTAATTGAGTTCATAGCCAACCAGTGTGCGAGAGATGTAGTATACAGCACACTCTTTACCTTCTGCATTATGTTGTGCCAGTAGTACACCTAATGCTGTACTTGTCGCTGAGATGTAAAGTAACAATGGTCTTCTTGGATCTGGTGGCATCAGCAATGGGGGATTCATGAGATAGTCTTTAAGCGTCTGAAATGCTTGTTGGCATTTGTCATCCCACTGAAAGCGTATGTTCTTGTGTAGCAGGTGTGTGAATGGGTGACACTTATCAGCCAATTGTGCAATGAATCTGCGGATGGATTGAAGCCGTCCTTGTAGTGTCCTTAGCTGACTGATATTCCGTGTTGGTGGCATGTCCATGATTGCTTTAACCTTTGCTGGATCGACCTCAATACCTTTGCTTGAGACAATGTATCCTAGAAGTTTCCCAGAGGTCACTCCAAAGACACATTTCTTTGGGTTGAGTCGAACATGATATTGTTCCAGTCTATCAAAGATTTGATCTAAGATATGGAGATGTCCTTCTCTTGTGAGTGATTTTGCTAGTAAATCATCCACATAATCTTCCATCATAGTATGCATCATGTCATGGAAGATGGTGGTCATTGCTCTTTGATAGGTCGCTCCTGCATTCTTTAGACCAAAAGGCATTACATTCCAGCAATATGTGCCCCATGGACATGTGAAGGCTGTCTTATGTTGGTCCTCTGGTGCGATCTTTATTTGATTGTATCCTGAAAAGCCATCCATGAGTGAAAGCATGGCATGTCCTGCTGTTAGATCCACTATGATGTCAATATTTGGTAGGGGGAAGTCATCCTTAGGACAGGCCTTATTCAGGTCTCTGAAGTCTGTACAAATGCGGATGCCCCCTTTTGGTTTGCCAATTGGCACAATATTGGAGATCCATTCTGCATAATCAATTGGTCTAATGAAACCAACATCTAGGAGTTTCTTGAGTTCTGTTTTGACTAGCACTGCAATCTGGGGATGCATCTTACGAAGCTTTTGCTTGACAGGTTTGGCTCCTTCTGCTACGGTGAGGTGATGCATGACTAAATCAGGATCAAGCCCAGGCATGTCTGCATATGACCATGCAAAGTTGATCTGACGCTTCTGGAAGAACTCTCTGAATTGAGGTTGTTCCTCTGGAGTGAGAAGAGATGCCAGATGTATGATATGAGGGTTTTCAGGAGTCCCCACATTGTATTCTTTGGTTTCTTCGATAAGAATCGTAGATCGTTCCTGTTGTGTACTAGCAGGGAGAATGTCAAACCCTTCATCCTCAGGTGCCTCAGAGAGGTTTTCACCATTGGATACGCTCTTTCTTTTTACTTTTGTTGGATCAAACAGTGCCACAGTGTGGTTTTCACTGGAAGATCCATGTTTTAATGTTATATTTTTGCAGCTGAAGGGTTTGGCATCCGCCCCGAAGTATGCTGCGCTATTAAGTTCAATGGCGAATCCAGCTTTGTGATCCCCACTTGGTAGATTATCCCGTAATTCCAAAAAGTCAATGATAGCCTCATCGTTCTGGAAGAGGTCAAGACATGGGGGATTTGGTTGGTTCCATTCGATGAGTTCAGGGTGGATAATGGGCATTACTTCATCGATTAGATTAAGTTCGTTAGAGGTATCAGTGAGGGTTAAGACAGTGTGGTGAAGGTCGTTAATGGTACTCTCCTTGTCAGAATCAGGCGTAGGATGAGACGTAGGGTCTGTGGAAGATGTTTCCAGCTCAGGTACCCAAGTGGTCTTTATCTGTGCTTCTCCATAAACAGGTATGTCTTTGCGGGGTGGAGGTGGTGATGTGTCTTCCTCATCTGAAGCGTTAAGCTGTACAGAATCAAATTCCCACTCATGTGAGTCGGTCTCTGAATCACTCTCCAGCATCCGATTGCTATACCATACTGGGATGTCGCTGGAGTTGAATATTGCAGGCGTGATTGGTTTATGTATCTTTGTAGTGATCGGTGTTGTAGGAACCATGATGGGGATTAAAGGATTTGTCACTGGAAGTATCGGCAGTGTTGATTTAGTGGCTTCTATTGGAACGGCTGGTGCCATAGATGCTACTGCGGGTTCTGAGATAGTTGCTGCTGCTAATGGTGCTGCTGATGGGATTACTGGTTCGTTTGGTGGGATGATTGGTATTGTAGATGGTTGTAGTGGGTTTGTGAGCCTCGATGGGGCAGTGGGGATAGTGTTTGATAGTGCTTTGATTATGAAAGGTGTCCTCTTTGCAGTAGGCGGGCAAAATGATTTGCTAGGTTTTCCTTTGAATCTGAGTTTAGGAAGGATCTCTTTTTCAAAACCGAGGCCTGTATTACCTTTGGGCTTGAATTCCGGCAGCAGCGGTTCGTGTCGTCCTTGTTTGCAGTATCCCAAAGCACTCTGACCATCATATCCCATTCTTTGCATAATGAGGAGGCCTTTGCCATATTGTTCCGTAGGAAGTGTAACTTGCGGTTTGTCAATGGTGATGGGATCTTTATAGATCCAGTCCGCTAGGTCCTCATCTTGTGTTTCTTCCTCTTGACTCTTTCCAAGGATGAAAGGCGTTAAGGCACATGCTGGCGTGATTAGTGGTTGCTGGAGCAACTGCTGTGGTTTACCATGTGTTCTAGGAGAAGTGGGCATTTGTCCCACACAAAAGAGCTGACTCAAGTTGTATTCTCCAGGACCTTCCTCTGCTACTTTCATTTTAAGCTTTTCTTGCTTGGGCATAGGGGTGTTTGAACTGGTAAGAGAGGCAGGATTTACATATGATGTGGAGGAAATGGCTTCTCTATTATTAGGAACAGTAATTTCTGGTTGATGGCTAATATTATGGCAAAATGCAAAGGGATTTGCATCGCCCAGGATTGTGATCTCTACACCGTTATGTGGGAACTTGATACATTGATGGTAGGTAGATGGAACGGCTTGCATGGCATGTATCCAAGGTCTCCCTAATAATAGATTATATGGCAGAGGAAGGTCCAGAACCTGACAAATTATGTGCTTTACCACAGGGCCCACTCGGATTGGTAGTACCACAGCTCCTTTGGATGAACGCTCTGCATCATCATAGGCCTTGATGGTGATCTTCTTGCGAGGATCCACTGATTCTATTGCATATCCCAATGCTGTGACAAACTGTAGTGTACAAATGTTTAGGCCTGCTCCATTATCTATCAAGACTCGCTTGATCCTGTGTTGGTTGATAAAGCCTTCAATGTGTAGCGAAGCATTATGAGGTTGTTGGAAAGAAGAGTTGTCACTTTCAGAAAAAGTGAGACAAGGTGATGACTTTAGATTTCCAACCATGGCTTGAAACTGGTCCGTATTCAGGTTTGCAGGGATTGACGCCTCTTGGAGTGCTTGATCCAAGATAGTTTTATGAGAGGGTGACAGACGCAAAAGCTCCAAAATGGATATAAGCACAGGGGTTTTGTCTAATTGTTCCACAAGATTGTACTGCTTTGGATTAGAGGTGGTGCCTTGTGGAGCTGCCTTGATGGTGACCTTGCCACGACGTGTAACAACATTGCAATTTGAGGTGGGATTTTTGAAGGTGATAGTTGCAATTTGTTCACTGGCATCATACAGGTGATTGACAGTGTAATTATACGCAGCCTGCGTATAATCAGTGGTATCAGGACCTCGTCTGGAAGTGGAAGGACCCCTTTGATCTTGCGATGGAAGTGGATTTTTGAACATCTGATGATCATTATTGGTTGTTTTTGGGTCATGCCCTTCAATTTCAATTTCTCCTCGGTCAATAAGATCCTGAATGAGATCTTTCAATCGATGACAATTACTTGTCTTGTGTCCTCTTCCTTGATGGAATTCACAATGTTCAGTATCTCTCCACCATGCCGGTTTGACCTGAGGCTCATAGTTGGATAGCTTAGGTAGAGTGATCAAATTCTGAGAAATGAGTTGTCGCATCACTGTTTCAATGGGTTCCCCTAAGGGAGTGTATGTGCGTTTTTGTTTTTGTGGACGAGGTCTTGGTTCATCATGAGATGTGATGCGACCTTGATTAAGAGGAACATTTGTGTTATTTTGAGGTGGAGGATTTTGTCCTGCAAATCGAACCACAGGTTGTGCATTTTGGACAGTCCGAGCATCCACAACTCCATCGTTGACGATATTCTTATTCTTGTTCCAGAAGTTCGGTTTATCGCTATTGAAGTGCGGGCGAGGACCATCTTTGGGTTCATTAAAGATTTTGATGAGTCCTTTTTTGATGAGTGCCCTTTCACACTTTATACCTTTGGTGATCATATCGTTAAAAGAATCTGTATCTTTGACATCCAGGTGAAATTCCATTTCTTCGTTTAAGTTGGAAATGAAAATTTCCACTAGTTCTCGTTCAGGTAACTGAAGAGAACGTCTGCTAGACATTTGGCGCCATCGTTGCAGAATACTGAGAATAATTCACCTGGTTTTTGTTTGGTGTTGCATAGATCAGCCATGGTGATGTCGCGTTCAATATTATAAGAGTAATGAGATAGGAACTTCTGGATGAGTTCCTCAAATGTTCTAATGCCATCTGGTAGTCGGGAAAACCGTGATGTGGTTGTTCCTCCCAAGCTTTGGGGAAAAAGGCGCATTAAGTATGTGTCTTCATATGCAACTTCGAGACAAGCGGAATGAAATTCTCGGACATGATCGCGGGGATCTCCCTTTCCTCTATATTTTTTGAATTTTGGTGTTTCGAACCCGCGTGGAAAGGGTGGCATATAAAGATTCCTATCAAACGGATAGGGACAGATGTCGTTAAGTGAGAATTGATTGATCTTAACACCACTATGAAGTTGTTGGGCGAGATTCTCGACTTGTTGCCGCAACATCTCCATTTCATTTGGAGGAGGAGGTGGTGGGTTACCTCGAGGGATGTTATATCTGATGGGATCTCTATGCCTTTCCTCCTCATGGCGACTTTGTCTTTCTGATGCTTGTCTTAATTGGGCAAGATCAAAGTCAGAGGGGAGTTTGGCTCCTTCTTGAGCGAGTCTTAAAAAGTGAGCATCCGCATTGCTCCTTAGTATTTCATCAAATAATCTGTTAAAATGAGGGTTATGTTGAACCCTTTCGATTGTTGAAGGAGTGGGTGTACCTGGGTTTTCATCATTCCCATTTCCTCCAAGTGCTTCTTGAAATTCATTGAGGTTGTCCTCTTCTTCCTCAATTTCTATTTCTCGTTGCCTTGATCGTGATCGGGTTTGAGCCATTTTGTTTGCAAGTTTTTTTTTTTTTTGAAGTTGATTGAAGATGATGATGAGTGGTGATGAAATGAAAGATTGATTGGTTGGTGATTTGTGTTGTATGGGGATCTCTAGCACTTTAAGGTAGATGTAACCGAAATTCCTTCTTTGAATTGCTTGCTTGTTTTGATAAATTTTGATGTGATAAGGTGCAGAGAAATCTGAGATGTGTTACAGATTTAACTACCTAGCAATGAGAGGATTCACTCATGAACTAGTTTTAACCTGCGTAGATGTGTCTCTTAGGATGAGCTTATCCTAGATGTAGAAACAATCTAAAAAATGATGTGATGTGTTTGATTTCAAGCAATATCTAAAAAGGAATCTTGGGACAAGAACCTCTTAATGTTTTTGGAATGGATTGATGATGGAATAATGATGTATGAATGAGATGATGGATGTTTTTGTTTTTAACTTCAATAAAAACTTTGTGTTACAAATGGAACAAACTCTATCTCTTCCCTTTCAGGTGTTGGTGGCACTTCTCGAGCTGTGTTGTAGGTGATACAAATGTTTGGGAAGAAATTGGGATTAATCTTTCCTCCTTGATTTTTGTGATAACTCAGAGCTCTATATTGCATAAAAGCTCTACGGTTCAATGATTCGGAATCGAACTCGTTTGTTTTACCTTGAAGATAGAGACGCATGCGATGTAGAAAGACTCTATGTGAGACAAAGATTTGTCTATTGAGATAGAAGAATTTCCTCCTTTTGATCAAAGCCTTTGAGCTTAATGGTCTTCTTTTCAAGGTAATATTCTGATGACACTTCTTCTTTCGCAAGATGTGAAGAATGGTCATAAAATGTGATTCTTTGTTGTTTGCACTGTGTTTTTGGTATTTTTGGTTGTGTTGATAGATGTTGGATGAATACTTTGTTTTTGGGATTGATTTTCTGATTTTTCTTTGACAAGAAAACAAAGCAAGCACACAAACACAAAATTGTAGCCTCAAAGGCACAAATGAGTATGGGTCTAGATCAACCCAATCCTTGGACTTGTTTTTGACCCTTCCTTTAGATTTATTTTAAGGTGTATTTCCAAAGCCTGAAGTCGGCTCAATTTGCACTAGGTCTGTAAAACGAACACACTTCAAACACTCTTTATCCCTAAGGTCAAATGGCCAGTTGTGATAAATTTAGCCCACATCTTGATATTTCTTCGACTTTGGTACTACATACCTTATGAATCCCGCCATGGCAGGTAAGGATGTGATATACTAAGTCTTGCACGAGCATAACAAATAGATGATCCCTATGATGGGGGAGTCACCACTTTTATCAAGCCACAAGTGACTTTTCAAAAAGCTATGTTTCTACTCAAGGAAATATGTATGGTGAGTATCTTGGGAGCAAAACCATCTATGCTCTTGCACTAAATTATATCTCAAATATCCTCAATCAATAGAACGGGTGGGCTACTACTTAAAGGTGTTTAGTCATGTTCGATGGCTTTGGACATAAGTTCATTCTGCAGTGACTCATTTAAGAGCCTTGTAACTGGTGGTGGGGCCCATTTGTCCTTTCGGCCAGTTACACTGTAGGAACAGCTATACCCAAGGCTACAGCTTTCGCTCTCACCTGATTTCTATAGCGGCTCGAAGGATTTACCGCTCGAGGTCATTCCCAAGAGTATCGATCCCTTGGCAGGCCTCTCTTAAAAAGATAAAATGTGAGCGTTACTAACACTTTTCTCTTGCACCTAGGACCACAAGAGCCAAGGGAGAGGATAGTGTGTGTTAGAAGTAGGTCCACTCGACTGACCTTTGTGCACAAGCGTGCCAAACACGAAATTCACTTGTTCCTTTTAATCCAACATTTGCAATGTGATTTAACTATTTGGAGATGTTGCTCCAACAGCCATGGTGTTCATTTTTAGCTTCAAAGCAAGATGTTTTGTAATCTAGAATTGAGAAATCCTGGTCAACTTAATGAAAAACACGTTTTGCTTTGAAGGAAAATTTTTGTTTTTGCCAAAAATAAAGACAAGTGGATTAATTTTAAGCACCAAAACAAAAATGCATCCCTAACTTGCAATGAAAGCAAAACTTTTGAGTTTTGTTGTTCTTTTTTATTTTGCAAAGAAAGGTGAGTGTTCTTTTTAAGCACCAAAAACAAGTGTTAGGTTCGTTTTATGCACTTCAAAGTAAAATGTGAGGTTTGATTTTTAATTTTGTGCAAAAAGGAAAATGAATTCTTTTTAACCAACTTTTTAAAGAAAGCAAAAAGAAAAGATTTTATGTCGTCTAATAACTCCTCCTCCTGCACACAACAAGATTAGAACCTGCACTTGGTAAATGGCCAAAACGTTAGTGTGGGCTTACACAAGCCTAAATGCTGATTTTGGGTTACAAAGCGAATTGGACAACACTCTGTCGCAATAGCGCTATTCTGCTTTTTTATACAAAAGCGCTAATTTATACAAAAGCGCTAATCTGCGGTATCAGAAGCGCTATTATACACAGTAGCGCTTAAAGAAGAAATAAATCCGAGAAGACAAAAGCGCTGAAGTGTGTCAATAGCGCTGAAACTGGGACAATAGCGCTGAAATGTTGTCAATAGCGCTGGAACATTTTCAATAGCGCTATCTTAGGGTCAATAGCGCTAAAAGAAATTGTTGCAAAAGCGCTAAAACGCGTTCAAAAGCGCCGAAGCGCGACCTGTGTGGCAATTTCAACAAGAAAAATGTTAATTTCAAAAAAATCAATCAGAAGGTTGCGTGTTCGATTCACGTCGGGTTCACCAAATGATGCCCTCCTAAATGGCACAATGTTAGTTTAAGATCAAACAACACAAAACACACAAGATGTTAGAGTTAATCAATCAAAAACCAAAACATACGAAGGCATTCCAAAGGAGACACTAAAAACATGCTAATGAATCTAACTAAAGAAGTAAGATAATGAGATATCTCCAACTATCTCTTAACATGACATTAGGTCTTTCTCCCTTGTTCCTCTCCTCTCCAAGTTCCAAAATAGTGTAGCTCTCAGCAGCTTTTTGCACTATGGATGCTTATGGAGGATTGAGATTGTAGAATAGCTCCAAACATGAAATGAAAAGCTATTTTAATGCTAAAATGACAATATTTAACCAAAAAGATAAGATTTAGATTGTTTATGCTAAAATGCTCTCTAAAATGGCTATAGTCTAAATGCTTACAAGTTTTCAGGATCTGGATTATGAAGGAATGGGCTCTATTTATAGGAAAAATGGAGCAATGGATGGCCAGGATTGAAAGGTTTAATCAAGGGTCAAGCTTGAAAGTTGGGGATCCATGTGCACAATTGGCACCAATAAAATAGTGACAAGTGTCAACACAGGATTGGGTTGAGAGAAGAGGTTGGAGGCATTAAAGGCCTGAGAAGACCTCATGGTTATCTAAAGGCTAAGAGTCAAGCCTAAATTAGGATTACCCACTGGATTAGGAGTTAATCCAAGGATAAACCTTTGTGCAAATGATTAAGAGATAATCATGGTCAAAGCATTAATGGCCTGATGAGACCTTTGGGTTGGGTAGAGGTTGAGTCAAAACAAATTTTTTAACCATGTGGGAGAGTTGAATTAACCATTAATGGTTATTGGAGACTTTGTGGATTAAGTGGTTGAATGTTGGAAGCCTTTAATGGTTTTCAAAGACTTTGGGGTTTTTGGTGGTTGAAGGTTGAAAACCTTCAATGGTTATCTAAGACTTTGGGCCACTTGAGAAGTGACTCCATTTTGCTTAGGAATGTGACAATAATTAGGGGATGGATTAGGCTAATTAGGAAGGGGTTAGAAGAATCTAGAAGGGGATTAGATTTTGCAAGTGGATTTGGTGGGTGAGGGAAAATAGGATTTTATTAAAATAAAAATTCATTTATTTCAAAATGTGTGCAAGTTGCATTTGTAGGAAAATGCAAGTGGGGTGGGGATAATGATTTAAATAAATATTTTATTTAATTTATTTAAAAGAGGAAAAGGGGATTTTAATTAAATAAATAGATTTTATTTATTTAATTGATTGGAATTTGATTTTAATGAATTAATTAAAATAAATTGAATAATTTATTTAATTAATAGAAGAATGTTTGGGGATGAATTAATTAAATATTAATTTAATTAACTGATGGCTAGTGGATTTTTAATCAAATAAATACGAAATATTCATTTAATTAAAATGGACAGATTTATGTGACTACAGTTGTAATATGATGTATTTTGTGTTTCAAATATAATATTAGCTTGATATCTTTTGTGTGACAGGTGTTTTGCCTCTAGGCGATTCTTGGCTCCTATGGTTGATCATGAACTTCTACAATAACAATCTATAAAATTGTTAGCTCAGTATCAATACCAATAAATATAATTTATTCGTTATTCTCTAAAACATTAGTAATAATCTGATTAATTTTTTATTGAAGTTGTTATTTCATGCAAGGTTTTCTCAAGGACTAACACAATGAGAAGTATAAGTCAAGGTGCAAGGAAAGCCTTCTTTGAATTATCAACATATTGGTAAATTTAAGTTAATATTATTTTAGTATGGCCTAGCTCAAACAAAACTTTTCTAAAATATTTAACAAATTTACTCCTTGAATAGATTAATTCATTAAATTAATCAACAAATATTAAAGAGGAAAATGAGAGTTTCACTTGGCATTATGATTTATATATTTCAAAATGGGTTACATTGGTGAATTCTTTATTAGCATCTAAATGAAGTTCAAAGTTCACATGTAGAAAACTAATTAAATAGATGGGATAAAAAAAAATTCATGTATCCTTAGGAAACTTAACCTTGGAATCTAGTTTGGAGGAATCCTAATACCACCTTTTCTCTTCATGCATAACAAGGGAAATAGAAATTTTGTTGGATAAATATTTATTTGAAGTTAGGAACTCGAGTAATTTAGAGAAATAATCTCCTAAAAGAGTGTGGTTATTGAAAAAAATTAGTTAGTTCAACTAGAATCTATCAATTAGTTCTTAGGTGCTAATTAAAGTATCAATCATGAATTAATGATAGGTGATTACTTTTTTAAATGCACATAGACCATGGAATTTTACTTTTTGAGATAATTCTATATTAAGAGTCTTACCATGAAGAATGAACAGTGTGCTCCTTATATAGGAACCCCAAGAAAATATGGCCTTTTCCATCGTTCCTATGAGAAGTTTGTATGATCAAGATGCTAAAACCCATTACAATTCCATCATAGAGTGAGTGGTATAGAATATAGGTAGTGTGTTGGCTATGAAATCACACATGTGATGTCCACAAGTGTGCATAGTTGGACATCATGTTGTCAAGATATATGTAGACATTTTGGTAAGTTTCTTGTTATTTTAAAAAAAAATAGCCTATGCCTATATCAATTAATGAAAATTATGAGAATCACTCCTTTTACTAGCTATTGTGATTTAAATTCGTACATATTGCATAGTTCATTTCTCATATATAATTATAAGGATAAATCATTAGTCTCAGATAATTTCTAAAGGATAAATGAATTAATTTGTATCTAAACTCACATGGGCCATCTATATTTTAATAATTCACTTCAATTATGTTCTTAGAGTTGTAGTGTGATTCGAATATACTAGTTTGACCTATTAGATCTTCAACCTATTGATCTAGAAATTTTAATATCTTAATCCTTACAATCTTTTAAATACCATAGATTTCAACATTATAATTCTTAGGATTCTATATTTTATATCGTCAATCTATAATTTATCAATCTTTTTGTTCTCTAGTTAAATTTCACATGTTAAAATTAAAACCCAGGGGAATTGAGAGCTATAAATAGTAAAACATAGGTTAATTTAATATGGTATATATATAACACAACAAATAAACTAATGCAAAAATAACAAAAGTATATATAACACAACAAATTAATTTGATTATACAAAAACAAAAGATCAACAAAATATAAAGTTTTTTAACAGTTTTTTCAAGTCTTGAACTTAGGATGCTAGCATGTTGCGTTGATGTTTGTGCTTTGTTGTTGTCTATACAAACGATGAGCTAGAAAACAACCAAAAGGTGTCCTGAATCCGCTTTACACTGTTTGAACTTGTTCTCTTTATTTAGGTATTAGTATAGTGTTTATTGAAGTCTCTGAAGTTTACACATAGTTTGATTTCTCCGTTCTTCTTTCTTATACAGACAAGATTGAACACCCATGAGGAGTGTTTTATAGGGAAAATGATAGCAGCCTCTATAATTTTGGTTAACTATTTTCTCATCAAGAGCTCTATTTTGGGATTTATTGGCCTTTCTATTTGTCTAACTAGTTTTGTATAAGGATATAATTATATAGTGTGTTGGGCTAAGGTAGGGTCAAACCCCATTAAATCTTCATAGGTCCAAGTAAATATATCATCGTACTTTGACAAAGTTAAAATAAATATTTCTTGTTTAGTTATAGAGCATACCTTTCCAAATTTCAATGACCTACCTTTAGCAACCACCAAAATCTTATAGCCACCTTTCTTTACAGAAAAGTTCATATTCTTGTTGTTTAGGTGGTTGTCCAAGTTAAAAATACCTTCTAAGCAAACTAGACCTTTCAATAGCTTGTTGGAATTGAGATACATAATCTAATTTCCATATTGGTCTTGTGGCATAGAATGAATTTTTGCAAAACATTACACTTTAGTTTACAACGAATTAAAAATCATTTGATCACTTTCAAATACCTACCAATTTAAAATTAGGGTCTTGTAGAAAGAACCACTAAATCTAAAATGTTAAAACAGAGATCTAATATTGGAATTTTGAAATTTTGGAAAATGCACAAAATTAATTTAAATTCAAAAATTAGGGTTTTTTTAGTAACCACTCGATTTTCAAATTTCAATTTCAATTAGATATTTGATCCAAGATTGAAATTTTGAATTTGAATTAGGATTAACAACAATTTAAAGAGGGAAATTCAAGATCTAAACAACTTGCATGTCCAATTTTAAAGGTTTTAAAAATTAGGGTTTTTTTTTAAAAATTAACCACTTAATTTTAAAATTTAACTGTCAAATTTGATTTGTAGATGAAAAATTAAATTTTCAAATTGAATGAATTCTCAAATCTCAAATAATTAATCCAAATTAAGAAAATCAAAATCTCAATTTTAAAAATAAAAATTAGGGTTTTAATGAAATTAATCTCTAAATGTTTAAAATTTGCAAGAAAATCAAACTTGTAAATAAAAATTTGAATTTTAAATTGCATACACTCAGATTTGAAAATAAAAATATGAATTAATGGTGTGAGGAGTTGGGTTCACCAAAATGTAAAGTTAAAAATTGGGGGCTTAGCAAAGGGCAAGAATTTGACCTACCTAAACAGCCAAATATATGAGAACTAACACTTTGAAAGTGATATTGTACTCTATTAAGGAAAGAAAAGGGAAAGAATTTCACATACCTAAACAATCACTCTGGACCTATCCCTTAAAGACATCTCAAAATCATACTATCATATCATTGTGGAGGAGGAGGCCTTGGAAACCAACTTGGCTTCAATAGTGCGAGATCTCACCATACTTATTTAAAATTCACAAAGAAACAAGAGTTCTAAGCATGGTGAAGAGAGGATAACAATGACTATGGGATGGAGGTAAAACAAGGTAGACTAAAAGAGAAAATAAATTTATTTGGCAATAGAGATTCCCAATTTGGGGACACATTTTTTCATTTTATTACTATCATTAAGGACAGGTAATGGATTTATTATATGACTTATCGACCTATTTGGATGAGTATCACAATAGGCTTAAGTCTAGGATGGAAAAAAAATGCAACAAAGAAAAAAGAAATCAAATCAAATATGGAATGTGAAAAGAGGAAAGGAGGGTACTACTTGAGAGAACTAGAATTATAGAGTCAAATTAGTCATGAAAGAGTCAAATCCTCTTATGTGTCTCCATAACATGAAGTCTACATAGTTTTTTGCAGTTTTTTATTTTGGTAGTTTTGGGGCTATGTTGGTGTAGTAACTTGTTTGTTATTGAACTTCTTTATTTTAGTATTCTAACTTTGGGTGTGGGACCCTCTTCCCACCTTATCTAACCAAAAAAAAATTATATCTACACTTTTTGTATAACAAATCAATGTCAGATGTGGTTAAAAAACATTAAAGTATAATCAAGTCATAGTATGATGTCCTATTGGACTATGTTTGTAGTGAAGAATTAAATTGCTATCAAATGTATGATTATGTGTGTATTTTATTTCAAATTATATTGGAAATAAATAAAAAATTCTTTGAGCGCGTAGGAAATTTTCATAGCTAATAGAAATTGGAGTTCCCTAAGAAAATCCTAGTCATTTCAAATTCCTAGTGAAGCCTTGACCTTAGTTAATGATAGGGACCAAGGTCTCTAATTTTAGTAATTGTTGTAATGTGATGTATTTTGTGTTTTAAATAATATATATTTTTATTTTGATATGTGAGTAAGTTAGTATTTCCACCCAATGGCATCCTTATAGAAATATAGATTTTACATTTAGTAGGTTTTGGAATGACTTTTAAGTGTTTGTTTTATCTATTTCTGAGTGTATTTAGGGCCATAATGAAACACTTATGAGATAGAGGTAAAAAAATGTAGACTAAAAGAGAAAATAAATTTATTGGGCAATAGATTTTCTCAATTTGGTGACTCATTTTTTCATTTTCTTAATATCATTAAGAACCTAATGGATTTGTTCAATGACTTCTCAAGCTATTTGACTAATTATCGCAATAGGCATAAGTCTAGGATGGAACAAAAAAGGCACAAAGAAAAAAGAAACCAAACTAAATACAGAAGGTGAAAAGAAGAAACAAGGGTACTACTTGAGAGAACTAGAATTAAAGAATAAAATTGGTCATGAAAGAGTTGAATTCTCTTATGAGCCTCCATAATATGGAGTCTACATATTTTTTTTGTGGTTTGTTATTTTGATAGTTTTGGGGTTGTGTTTGTGCAGTAACTTATTTGGTTTTGAACTTCTCTATTTTAATATTCTAACTTTGGGTGCGGGAACATCTTCCCACCTTATCTAATTAAAAAAAAATAAAAATATCTACACTTTTTATATTACAAATCAATGTCAAATGTGGTTAAAAAATATTTAAATATAATCAAGTCATAGTATGATGTTCTATTGGAATATGTTGGTAGTTAAGAATTAAATTGTTGCCAATTTTATGATTATGTCTGGATTTTATTTCAAGTTATATTGGAAATAATTATTATTTTTAGTTGAGCATTTAGGAAATTTTCATAGCTAATAGAAATTGGAGTTCCCTAAGAAAATCCTATTCATTTCAAATTCCTAGTGAAGCCTTGACCTTAGTTAATGATAGGGACTAAGGTCTCTAATTTTAGTAATTGTTGTAATATGATGTATTTTATGTTTTAAATATATTTTATTTTATTTTTATATATGAGTAAGTTAGTATTTGCACATAGTTGCATCCTTATAGAAAGATAGATTTTACATTGAGCAGGTTTTTGAATAACTTTAAAGTGTCTATTTCATCTATTTCTAAGTGTATTTAGGCCCAAAATGAAACACTTATTAGTTCGGTACCTTTTTGGGGAATTAAACCATGGGCTTTTGTCATCATTTGATCCTATCCAAGTCTCTTAGACAAAAGGTGTCAAAAGTCTAACTTGTGGGTGATAGTAAGTAAATTACCACTTCCAAATCCACTCCAACAATTTTATTAATGGTATTTTGCATGCCTCACACATATGAGTGGATCAAAAAATCCTCTTGGGGAAGAGTATACAATATTATTCCTCTCATCCCAATGCTCTCACATGTAGAAGCATTTGTGATATCCACATACCCTTAGGGTTTGGTGTGAAGGGGAGAGAGGAGGTGGATGAGATCCATGTGGTGCATCGTGATCAGAGGAGGGGAGGTCATATGACACATATTACATATACCATTCTTAGACTCTTTGTATGTCTTATTATTTTATTTTTCGGCTCTATCTTTTTGGAGATTTTGGGAGGCTTTGTGCAAGGAGTCAAAAGAGTCTTTGACAAATTTCTATCAAACCCTCCTGATCTAGTAAGGAAATATTTTGATATTATTCATTCCTTAGAATGCTATATTTCATTTTGTTGTAAATATTTTATTGGAGGCTTTTGATTTAATTTTTAAATTTCATCTTTTTATATCTTTTCTTATGTCAATGACATTTGTGAGAGGTTTTAGGCTCTCCCATATTGATGAGAGAAACTCATGTGTAGGGTGAAGGATATGTGGAACCTCTAAGGGAATGGTTTTTTCTCATTGAGAAGCAGATTTCTTGGGTATGACTATCCTTGATTCTTGTGGAAAATCTATGGAAAAATTGTTTGGTATATTTTAGAAGGGTTGTGAAGTATATGGTGTTGGATTCCCTTAATGGAGTTTACATGTGCATGGAGTATTTGCATTGGGGAATAAATTTTGTCATGGGCCTTTTAGCTTGGGGCTTGGTTGTGAGAAATACCAAATGTTGGAAGGTGAGCTCTCGCTTAGCTTGTTTAAAAATTATGTTTTGTAACCTTTCTTGTTGAATCAAATTGGGTGCTACCTTGATAGTGGAATAAAAATATTCATTCTCACATTTGGGTTAGAATTTTTATTGGACTTTTGAAATGGGTTGGACTAAGTTGTTAATTTTTTTATCAAATGGGTCCCTTGTAATGTTGTGTATAACAAGTTGATAAATGATGATGTTGTTGTGTTTAGAAGTGATTTGATTTTAGTTTTCTAAAAATATATATATTGTTTAAGGGTTGAGTTTGTTTTAGAAATAACTTATTGCTTCTGGTAATTTGCATTTCATACATTTAAAAGTTATTGATATTTGATGAACAAAGTAAATTTATTAATAATTATTGGTTAAATTATCATTAAGAGTATGAAATTTCCATTCACTTTTCTTAATATTTTTAGTTAATAAAGTGAAGGGGATGTTTATCACGCAAATATTATTCTCTTTGTTATCCTAAAAAAAATAAAAATTGTCTACTGAAACTTTTATTTAAAATTAAAAATAGTTATTTGTAATTAGATATGTATATTCACCTATTTAAACATATATATTTTATACAAAATCTATTTACACCCCCCCCCCCCCGCCCCATCTCTCTCTCTCTCTCTCTCTCTCTCTCTCTCTCTCTCTCTCTCTCTCTCTCTCTCTCTCTCTCTCTCTCTCTCTCTCTCTCTCTCTCTCTCTCTCTCTCTCTCTCTCTCTCTCTCTCACACACACACACACACACACACACACACACACACACATTACAAACTTGAGTTTGGGTTTATAGTATTAGCATAATGGTTAAGGCCCATTAAGCGGGTTTAGCATGGTAATTAATTCTTTTAAGAGAATTTAATTTAATATGACTTTAGCAAATGCAAAACCTTAGGTGGAATTGTAATTTTTAAATGGTGTGCTAGGTTTTATGATTTAACATGTCTTGTAATCATTTAAATGTGATGTGGCCTCTCAAATTAATTAGTCAATTGAAATAATTTAATTTATCTAATTGAGAGTGAAAGGTAATTAATTAAATTAAATTTGAAATCAAAGTGTAGTATACTTTTATTTCAAAAATTTGGTTTTAATAGAAAATAAAATATCAGCTTAGAATTGAGAAAATTTACTCTTTATTTCATTTTAATTTAGTTGATTTAGACTCTTTAGCAGAATAAACTTTCGTTGTGCCTAATATTTAATTTTCAAAAATAGTATATTTACTTATTAAAAATATTCCATAGAAAATTATCATTTATTTGTCTGCTGCATTTAATCTCTTTATATATCATTAGTAATTAATAAAAATTTATATATAATTTAGCTTATTTATGGTTTACTTAGCTATAGGTGTTAGCTCACGCCATAGAGGCCCAACCACTTCACTACCAATTAGGAATTAGAGGACTTCTTCTTCGGGGGACTTGGGCAGGCAGGGAACACCGACAATGCAGTGGGCTCAAATGTAACGATGGCCAATGTTATGCAGATACCAGGCCTCAACACCTTCGGAATATCGTTGGTCCGTATCGATTACGCAGTGGGTGGAATAAATCCTCCTCACACGCACCCAAGAGCCACTGAAGTTCTTTTTTTACTGGAAGGCCAGCTTCTTGTGGGTTTCATTGACACCACTAACAAGTTTTTCAGCAAAACGTTGGAGAAGGGAGATGTGTTTGTGTTTCCAAAGGCACTTGTGCATTTCCAGCAGAATGTGGGGCATGAAAATGCGGTGGCCATAGCTGCATTGAACAGCCAGCTTCCGGGAGCTCAGACAATCGCCAACTCTCTGTTTGCAGCGGATCCTCCTCTCCCAGATTCCGTATTGGCCAAGGCCTTCCGCATCACCCAAGAGCTTGTCGATTTCATTCAGAAGAAATTTGCATAAGAATTTGCATTACCCAAGAGCTTGTCGATTACATTCAGGCCAAATTCCTCTAAGATTCTCAACCTGAATTCGCTGTGGTCTATTAAATAAAACGTGGGAAGACCATCTTTGTCATTTTTTTCTTTTCCTGAATAAAATAAATCTATTTAATCTCTTTATTTCTCTGCTGATGTATTATTTATAGCATCGATTTTCAACATATATAACTCAAGAGTAAATTTCAAATTTTAATAATTATGCTAATATTTCTAATTAATAATTTATTGATAACATGTTAAAGAATAAATCAAATGAAATAGATGGGATTGAAGGTATGCATCACAATTCATCTTTTTATCCATGCTCACCTTTCAAAGCTACATCTCCCATTCATCACCATCATACATTATTTATACATTTTACAAGTATCTTTAGGTAAACATTTGGAATGGTAAAGGCATTGCATTACTACAATATGATTCTTTAATGATAAGATTTTGTATTATGTGTATTACAATAATCTTATTGAATAAAATTCAAAAATTAAACTGAAAGAATTTTCACTTGAATTGCTCTCATCATTATCTCATGGTCCCCATACACTCATTTGAAATTAGATATCACATTTTACGTCATTTTAGTAATAATATTTTCGTAAGAGTAACTATCTTTGATTTTTTAGAATGCAGAAGAGAATATAATACTAAAATTCATTATTATTCAATGCACTTTCAATCTTTGTATACTAAAATATACACAGGTCCAACTAATCGACAATGAATTTTATATATTATTAAAAAAAATCTTAGATAACGTGATTTAATAAATGTTTACTATAATAGTTATACACAATTTAAAAGCTTATGTTTAATGTGAAATATTTAATTAATAATATTAAAAAAAAT
The DNA here is from genome assembly GCF_030272615.1 of Cryptomeria japonica. Lineage (NCBI taxonomy): Eukaryota > Viridiplantae > Streptophyta > Pinopsida > Cupressales > Cupressaceae > Cryptomeria > Cryptomeria japonica. The sequence goes on along the minus strand of NC_081407.1, from coordinate 378,597,808 downwards.
TATGCTAATGTCTCTTGAAAACCTCATAATAATCTTTTCATCCTAATTTTTTATCAAAGAAGTCTTTAAAAAATGTCAAAAAATGCTCCTAGAAATGAGAAACATATAATATAGTGTATATTCAACGGACATAATATAATTTCCATCACACCTAATGTCAAAACCTAGATTTTCTAGTATAAATAGTAGCTGAATGATTGGGCCACATATAATATCCTTACAACATGCTTAGTCTTATCAATTTTGCCCCTTTAACATGGTTCAACCATGGCCTTTTTCTTGTATAGAATTGTATATGTAATGGAATTAATTGACTAGAGGTAGTTTAGTATTCTTGTCCCTTAACTATGACTATGTTATGATTAATCCTATTAGATGATTTTCATTTTAAATTTGTAAATAATAGTTAATTATTCTCTTTTAAATCTTTTAATTTTACCAAATACCAAGATTTTGCTCGTAATACAATTTATAATTCCATTTAGATTTTATAAGTATCTATTTCGATATTAATTAATATTTTTCTCATAGAGAAATACTACTGAAGAGGTAGCTCCCAATTATAGTTCCTACATTACATCAGACCCTCTACACATTCATATAGTCTTTCAATTTGCAAAGGAGAAAAAAATCCCCATATTTTCCAATGAACTAGCCATAGGCCAACAATGAAACCCTTTACTTCACTTTCCTATACAATTGGAGAGATCGAAATATTCTTTGCTTCCTATTAAGAGCTTCAACATGAAATATGCCTTCAATAAATCCATGTGTAGGCTCTACGGGTATAGCATCAGGCATGGCTAGTACCACTATCTTGTTTGGATCTGTAATCAATCTATTCCTATATGAGGAGCCCTAAGTTATGGTCCTCATGACCTAGATGTAATTGGTAAAGAAGTGGTTGTATACAAATCCATCATCAAGGTGCCCAAAATTCCAAAATGCTTCTCCAATTATCTTTGTGAACACACACACGGTCATGGCCTTGCCTTTTTTCTCTAAAAGGTTTGGAAATATTTTCAACCATGGTCTCTTGTTTGCATTGCCATTATATTACAAACATACATGACATATAATTTATGTTCCTTGGATAGCCCAAGTCCTTTGAGTATATCATCTCTAACACACAAACCCTTCCTAAGGTTGGGAAAGCTTTACACTTCGATCATCCTCTGAGTTGATGTTAGGATCCAATGCCCCTAAACTTGTCAAATTTTGATCAACTTCTATAGCTTGTCAATATAGTCTACTTGAGTCATGTACCATCACATCTTTTATCTTTGTGTGGATATGCAATCAATGGAGAAGCCCTTTGAACCACCCTCACTTATTGCCTCGACTGTAGTGCAATCAAACCTCTAGTACTTAGTTGATTCAATAAAGAATGTGCAGTGCTATCAAATTGAGAATAGGACCCGATCTTTTTGTCCTAACCCCTTATGGTAATCATAACATGGAATGGTAATTTTATTTTATTTTTTTATTCTGTTATTATTTCCTCTAGCCTAGCCCACCTAGTAGTGTGTGAGTCTACCACCTTGTCTAGGGATTGAAAAACCACTTGGTTAGAAACAAGATCTGGAGCATTTTTAGCCTCTTTAAAAACATGCATAATAGAAAAAACTCCTAAGTTACCAAAATGCACTCAAATTTTGGAAGCCCAACTCTTGAATTTCAAATTGGTCATGTCTTTCTTTGTAATTTCTTCAATGCATAGCAATGAGTCAACCTTTACATTTATGTTTCTAAAAAAATTCTTTACATAACCATATGCCTAATGCAAGTGCCTCCATCTCAGCCATATTGTTGGTTGTAGTACGAAGCTTGCTTGAGAGAGCCCACACACATTGCCCTTGACATTTTTTTATGATATAGCTTGTAACTGCTGACCATAGGTTACCATTTACTATACTATAAAAGTTTAACTTCAATCTTCCTTCCTCAGGGGTTGTCTAATTTTCCTCTCTCCTAATCTGCCTTTTGTCTCTGAGCTTACCCTTGGGTTTTCTTAATTTCTGCCATCCCTTATGCAGCTCCTCATTTCATCTAGAAAATTGCATGTAAGTCTTTAAGCAACATTTAGTAATCACTACTTTGTAGATCTGAGCGTTTATCTTCCTTATTACTTCCTCTACTTGGATGTGGATCTTATTAAAGATCCTATTATTCTTTTGCTTCCACTCCAGTATTTAAGAAACAACAATCCACGAATATAACCATAGTGATTTTTGTTGTTATTTTGGCCAACTTGTCATGAACTCAAAAATATCATCTTGATGAGGACCCACCCAACCCAAAAATAGTTGAAGCTAGTCCCAACACTTTGTAGTAAATGGGAAACTAAGGGCTTCCATTCATCTTAACACAACATACATCAACTTTTTTCATTAATACCAATTGTCATTAATCTTGGGTCATCAAAATGCACATGTCGAGCACCATCCAAATAAAATATTTTTCTTTAGGAAATATTACAGAGTGCTAGCACAACACCACAAGTCATGTAGGATTAGATTGAACTACATTTTGGATAAAATGTCTAGTCCTGGATAAGTATTCACCTTTTTTGGATATGCACTAGGTAATTTCATCCCTTTGTTGTGTAATACAGATTTGTCTTTGACTAAAGGCATTTTCCAAAACATTTTTTATTCCCTTTAGGATTGATAAAGTAGATAGATCCCAGGTGGTTAAGATGTAATCAGGACAAGTCTCTCTAGGGTGAAGCCTCTCCCAGCATTACTAGTGGGTGCCCAATCCTGATTGATTCTCATCCATCTCTTTCACCCCTCCCCCCATCTCAGCATACCTCTCACAACTCCCCTAAGATTACCTATCCTAACCTCCATCCTAATTAACTCCCACTCCCCTTTAACACCATTCTTATCCTCTATTTACCCTACCTTCCAAAACCCTCACTTTCTACTTATCTTAAACTTACCTATCCACTACCTATATCTCCTCACCACCTCCCAACTTGCATTTCCTATACCCTAGATCATACTTTATATTCTAAAACCTCCCTTTATTTCCTTATCTACTACCATTTCCTACACCCTCACTAGCCTCTCATTTCCTTAAGATAACCTATCCCCTAACTTCCATCCTACCCCTTTATTTATCCTGTCCATCCTAACCTATCAGCTACCCCTACCCTACCCCTATCTTACCTCCTACACCCTACACCCAACCTCTTATTAACTCTTTATAACCCACAACCCCTATACTCCTATTTCCTAAACCCCTTACCACCTATCGTCACCCTTACCTTTTCCTTATCTCTTGTAACTCCCCTTTATTCATCGTATCCCCCCCTTTTCCATCCACTTCACTCATTACCTTTGCCTTTACATCCGACTACCACGTCACACCTACTTGGGCCCCACTTTAAACTTTAAATGGGGAATTAAAAGCTTTTTTTAAAGAAATCTCTTTGTTGGGACCCACCACAAGCTTTCAACATATAAATTTTGCAAGGTTTCAAGGTATTTTGATTTTTTTCGTGGCATTACTTTGGCCCCAATTTTGACTTGAAGTAGGGAGAATTCAAAAGTTTCAAAAAAAACTCTCTTTGTTGGCCCCACAAAGCAATAAGGATGTTGAAAATGTTTTTTTTTTAACTAGTGTGTGTGAAATCAAAATGTTTTTCTAAGGTATTAATAATGCTACTTCAGCATAGAGTAAAGATCATTTTAAAATTCAAAAAAATAAAAAATAAAACAAAATAAAAAAATTGAAAAAAAAATGAAAAATTGAAAAACACAAAAAATGAAAATCGTTAAAATTTGGCTAAGGCATGGAAAATAAACATCGGTAGCATTATTAATTTTCAAGTAGTGCCTCTTGGTGTCACTGCTTCTTTTCAAGCAATGCCTCTTGATGTCACTACTTCTTTTGAAGCAGTGCCTTTTTAAGCGGTGCTTCTTGGTGTCACTACTGCTTTTAAGTAGTGCCTCTCAGTAGCGTTACTACTTTCAAGTGGTACCCTTCAATGTCACTACTACCTTTTAAGAAGTTCTCATTAATATAATTACTACTTTTAAGCATTGCTTCTTGAAAGCATCACACTTTTCGAGTGCACATGATTGCTTTGAACGATGCAAGTCGCTCAACAATTTCAATATTCAAATTCACGATGAGTAAGGAAAATTCGATCCTTCTTTTCTCATTTGACCAACATTAAATGGTTCAGAGCAATAAAGTATTAATCTGGCTAAAGTGAAATCGATGATTTGTGATGGGTTATTTAATCAAAGGTGGCAACTCAATTTTAAACAAGAGCTGTGATACAGCTAGAGTCCCCACCAATTGCAAAAATTAGTAGAAAATAGAATATTGGAAAGATTTTGATTTTGTAGAGAATTTACTTGATAACAATATTATGACTATCAAAAATTTTGAGACTCGAGGCATTTCACAATGTATATGAATTTTAATACACAGATAAATTTAAATGGTCAAAGCTATAAACATTTTAAATTTAGACATAACTGTGGCAATTTACATTTAATTGTCTACTTTGTAATGTATTTTTATTCTTAAGACAATTACAAGGATATGCTTTTCAACAACAATCATAAAATAAAGATATCAAAATTGCTATGTCAAATATTTTTGATATTTAGAACCAAACTTTAGCTAGACAAATTTAATGTTTAAAAAATCTAAAGATTTCTACAAAAATTTTGTTTACAAAAACTAAAGATTATTTCAAGCACTATAAGTATGAGAATATAATTTCAAGCTCTTCAATAGTTGCAACATCGAGCTCTAAGGTTTTTTATCTTGTAGATCACAAAACCTACAAAAGTAACAAGGATTACTAAAGAAAACAAATCTCCTAAACAATAAAAAGGTTATTGCACACTAAAAACTACGATATAAAGTTGTCTTAGAATGTAGAGACTATTATCATAGTTTCTTTCAACAATTTGAACAATTGCATGGTTAAGAATAATAGAGAGCTTGATATCACAAACATTATTGGTGAATTTTTTTATTGCATTGTAAATGGGTAAAATCTAAGCTTGTTTGGTTCCAAATTATTATGGAAAGATACAATAACCATTAGATTTGAATTTATTATTAGGACTATTAATTAACAATAACTCATACAATATAACTAAAAGAAACCGATTAATAATTATTGTTTTTTCAAATTGAAGAACATTTTGAAATATAATGGATAATAGGGGACAACTTATTTTAAAGATTTTTCAAAATAATAAAAAATGTTTTAGCAAAAAAAAACCAAAATCAATATTTTTAAGAAAAATGTGATAAAATACTAAAAGAGATACAATTGAAAATAGAGAATCCAAGAATCATAGTTAATAGCTTAGATACTAAAGATGCATTTAATTTCATTAATCTAGACTCAAAATCATGTGCCATGCTCACACCCACAATGGATTGGATTGCAAACTAGATCGGGAATGAACTAGATCTGGAAATTATGGTTTCGAGTGAACTGGTAAAAGAGACTAAAGAACATTTTTTAATTCTAATCCACATTTATCACTTTGTATTATTTCATTGTTGGTTTAGCTTTTATTTTGCAATACTCGAGGATATAGACCTGTAGAAAAATAAAGAAATTCAAGAAGGTGGGAGAGCAGGAAGTGGTGTGGTGGGGTACTTTTTTGTAAACTGAATAAAAAACTCAGCAATATATCTGAGAAAAAAATAACATTATTACTAAGGTTCTGTAGGTGTATAAAGGTATATTGAATTTAACAAGATACATCTGCAACACAATGCAACTCTAGCTTTAGAATTACTTAGAACATGAGAAAAAATGAGAAAAAAACTCCATAATATTTCATTGTGCCTTACCAAATAGTTATTAAAAAAAACACATGTTGAATTGTGAAAACTAAAAATCTTGCGATAAAACTTAGGCTTTTACCGACACTAAAGCACCTTATTGCCTTTGACTCAACAATATTTCAGGTCTCCTCCAGCATCATAGGACTTCAGACATAATAGCAAGCAGCTGGAAGAAAAATCAAGGGGTATACTTGAAAACCTTCATCAAATCTTTAAGCGAATGTAAGAAGAATGTAGAAGCAATAACAAAACACGTACATTATATTTTTTTTACGAATTTCATAAATATTAATACCGCCTCAGTGTTTTATAAATGTCAGTTGTAGTCATTAACAATCCTATACCTATACTTTCTGTGTGGTACCAACTGTGCTTCAAGTTAAAGTTTTAGTTTGATAATCTCATGTAGCAAATATTTCACCAACAAAAAAAAATCTACAGATCACTAGCCCAATGTAAGCAACCAACAATACATTTGAAAGTCAATCTTCTTAATCATTTGAAAGTTGATCTTCTAAATCACTGATTCCCTAACAAAAACACAATACAAAATTCTGTAAAATGCTAAATTGCATACTAATCTTTAGGCAAAGATGAAGCAACTAACATAACATATAGTTTTCATCCTTTCTTTTAAATAATTAAAAAGATAGAACTATGAATTAAAAGGATATTATAAGAAGTGTGAGAAGATGTTGAAGACAAGATGATTGTTGAGCCATAACATCACCAAATTTACACTGTATTTCATCGGAACGTGCTTCCCGAGGCTAATGAATCCTTTGCAACTCCTAAATTTGTGACTAAAATGAGAATTTTACAGAGTAACCTCTTATGTTAATTATGCATATGGAGCAATTAAATTATTATTCCTCCCATTATGAAAAAAGGAGAAAAAAACTCCACAATATTTCATTGTGCCTTACCAAATAGTTATTATAAAAAACATGTGTTGACTTGTGAAAACTAAAAATCTTGTGATAAAACTTAGGCTTTTTTTCTATCTCCAAATAAATTTAGGGAAAAATCTATACCTACCAACAAACACCATTTAACTCAGACTAAGCCCAAGTTAAACGAGCATTTTTAGGGCGAAATTACACCTAACAAAAAATTGTGCCAATAAAAACTTACTTTGTACAAATTAGGCGTAAGAAAACAAGCTAAATATAAATAAATGATTTTCTCAACAGTATTTTAATTGTTTTTAACCTCTTGAAAACTTGAAAAATGATTATTGTGAATCAAACAAAAATCACAAAAAAATCAAAGCCAAAAACATATTTGCTTCCATGTATTTCAATCTTCCATTCTTATAATACACAAAATGCATCGGGCTCGCAATGAAGTTAGGAGACTCTAAATAATGACAAACAAAATGCATTTAGCATATATACAATTTTATGTTTAGAGTTCATATCTTTGCAAAACTCTAGAGGGTAGGTTTTAACTAAAAATTAGATAATGATAGAAACTGTAATGTGAAAATTTGTAGATTGGTTGCCTTTCTATGGCCAAAGTTATCTGAAGGTTGTGGTCTAGTGATTTTGTGATACATTCACACCTATTTGAGGCAGCTCATAGCACATAATCTTTTACAGATATTTTGAACAAATTTGACTAATATGCAAAGCATCTAGAAGGTATGATTGAAATAGTTCCTTTAACTATTCGCATAAAAATTCTAAGATATTATACAAATAGAAAGCATCTTAAAAATCAACTCACTTAGCCATGAAAAGGAGGCAGGTGGTTACATATTCTCTCAGCTACCATTTTAAGCCTCACTAGAACCAAGAATTATAGACAAAAAACAATGGGAACTAAGCTAACCTAGAATTAATAAATTGAATGAGAACAGACCCACTCTATGCCCATCAAACTCTTGAAACTTGAACTTGAAACCACCGAGCTATCAAAATTTAGCACACAGAGTTCAAGCATTATTGCCTTCGATTGAACAATATTTTAGTCTCCTACAACATAACCGCCATTAATCAAAGCCAGAGAGCAAAATGCAGGAGTTTGAAAAAAGTAGGAACAATAATAACAAGGCATATAATTACAACTGCATTTAATGTGTTTCACGAATGTCAGCTGTTACTTCAAGGAAGTTCTAAATGCCCTCGTACCTACAGAAAAATAACATTTTAAAAAACTCTCTTAATTTTTCTTTTTCATTGGTGGACAATTCTATTTTCCATAAAAAATAATTAAAACCCCAAGAAATTATCAGCTGCCAATCAGAAAATAGAAAAAATTAATTAAAAAAATAGCTTTAATAAAATAATAACATAGAACTATAGCTTAAATGGGTTGACGAAATTTTCAAGCAGCAATTTAATATCAAACAATTGCAATGAAAACATTAGTCTCTGCATTATAAGGCAGGGACTAATAATGGATACTAAGTGATTGTAATATGGGTGGCCAATGAAGTAATTTGCATTATACTAATATAGGTATACTATAATGCAAAGTTTCGAGCCACATATCGCCCAAATCTGCAAGTTGAATCATCAATGAGTGTTTGTCATACTCCAACTACAAGCTACCTTCAATACCAGTGAACATTGCGATTAAATTGACTGCAATAAATGTATTCATCCACAGTGATTGCATCTTGAGAAGTGATTCCAAATCTCTGATCTGCGATTTGCATCCATTAATAGAATCATGGCATTGCGACTCTGATTTTGACATTGGTGAATTTACCCTTGAACACAACAACTTAGACATCAGCGGCATTGGCAAAGTAATATCGGCAAACCCTCAAGCCTGAGTTTGATGAATTGCATTTGAACAGCGTATTTGATAAGTTCATAGGCAGCGATTCTGATTTTCATCAACAAATTCTTTTTTACTCAATCGAAATTCAACAAGCATACGGATCTCATTTAAGGATAGGGAATTCATCCTCTTGTATGGTGACTTCATTGATGAAAGGTGAAATTCGTATATCCATACTACTAACACTTTCCTATGGTAAGTGCCTTGTGTAGTCAATTGGAATCATTCAACTAAAGCTTAACTTCAATTATCACTTCTTCATTGATACGCATCAACTTGATGGTGTCTATGCTTGTAGTGATGATTCAAAAATCACAAAGCCGTCCTTAGAAGATCACACTAGCCTTGTGGACATATTTATAGCATGTCAAAGCAAGACTTAGTTAGAGTTTCATCAAAGATCATTGATTCATATCCTCTAATTGAGGACTTCCTCGGTGATAAATTTTAGACAACAAGATTGTGATTTTGTCTCTTAGAGACTTCACAAAATCATATAATCATATAAATTAAAGTAATGACAAATGTTAGAAAAGTTACTACTTAGTTTCTATTGAATCTATTGCAACTTGGAGGGATTGGCTTCCTTGAGTCATTTACCCAAACTTGAGATGGATGGGCTTCCTTGAGCCATTTATGTCCAACTTGAGAGAGACTGGCTTCCTTGAGCCATCCTTGTCCAACTTGGTAGGGACTAGCTTCTTTGAGCCATGGCCCAACTTGAGAGGGACTAGCTTCCTTGAGCCATTCTATCCACTTGAGGGAGACTGGCTTCCTTGAGAAATCTCTATCCAACTTGGTGGGGGCTAGCTTTCTTTGAGCCATTTCCCAAATTGAGAGGGACTGGCTTCCTTGAGCCATTATGTCCACTTCAGGGGGGCTAGCTTCTTTGAGCTAGTGTACCTAATCTTGAGAGGAACTAACTTCTTTGTGCCATAATTCCTATACATTTCTATATGCCTAAGAGGAACTATCTTCTTTGTGTCATAATTCCTGTACATTTCTTTATGTTTAGAAGGAATGGGTTCCTGGAGGCTTGGAGCCATTTCTACAACAAACCTAAGAGACTTACTTTCTCTGCTTCGCAACTTGGGTCAGCCTTTATGCCATTCTCATCTCCTTCTTGGGAAGAAATGGGAAACATTTTTTTGGCCATTTCTACACTAAGCCTAAGAGTAGTTGTTCTCTACAACCCTCTTATTCTACTGGGCAGCTCATGTTTTCTATCCGCATTCTTACTTCCCTATATACTCTTTGGGAAGGCATGGGGTTTTATTGAGTCATTCCTACACCAAGTATTTACTTGGCGGCCCTTACTTTAACCTCCATGGGTTAAAATCAGAAGCCCAAAAAGAGGTGGAAGTGGAATAGGTGAAGATTGACCTATTAGATGAAATAGAAGAAGATATCAACCTTTGGGAGGAAGTGGCGATCATTTGCAAGATCGTCAAGCTAAAATATGAGAGAAGATTAATTAAATCTTGGATTGAGGAGAATTGGAAGGCCAAGGTGGTTGTTAAATTCAATCTAAGCAGATTCTTCATTTTTATTTTTGCAGAGGTAGAGGAGAAAAAGAAGATTCTTCTCCATGGCAACTGGTTTGTGGATAACCATCCCTTATACATGAAACTGTGGTTTCCGCATTTTGACCCAGTTCTGTTGGCTCCGTACGACAGTCCTATTTGGATTCATGTTTATAAATTTACAATAGAATATTAGGGAGAGTATATTGGAGAGAATTAGTAGAACCTTGGGAACCTTACTATAAACTGATGAGCGGATAGCAAAAAATGACTCCTATTTGTATGCTGGAATCAGAATCGTTGCAGTTAAAAAGGTTCCTCCAAGATTTGTTTGAAATCAGTTTGAAGTATATGGATGCATTAGATTGAAGTAGAAGACATTAAACAATTTTGTGGTCAATGTGATGGTAGGAATCATATGACAAAGGAATGTAGAATCTTTGTTAGGCCCGCTACGAGATGGTTATGCAGCCCAAGAGACAGGAGTCGGTTAAGAAGGTATTTACGTCTTCGAGGAAGGAGACAATAGGCCCTTTAGGGGCTTTGGTAATCAAAGAACCAGTTGGAGACAAGGATGGTGAGGGTGGAAGAGACAATTCAAAAAAGGTTGGTTTCTCTCCCATAATCATGGACATAGACCGAAGCAAGGCTTCTAACAATGCTCAAGATGCTTGGATGGGCTTGTCAGACAAGAAGGTCGATTACGACATGAGGTCAAAAGAGGAGTTTGATAATGAAGATGAATTGGATATTATTCACCTGAGAAGTATTAGCCAATTGGCTAATTCTTTGTTGGGGAGATCCAAAGGAAGTAGAGGGACAAGGAGCAACAAGAAAAAGCATGAAGATAGGGCAAAGGAGAAAGCCATCATCAATGTAGTAAGATTTTTTAGAAGATCCGAGGGAGGTAAGTCCTCCCTTGGAGGAACATGAGGATCCTTACTTGGAATGCCAGGGGCCTCTCGGCTCCTGACAAGAAATGCTTGGTTAGGCATTCATTAGAGAAAGTCTCTAATGAAATAATTCTATTCCAAGAAACCAAGCTGAGTTTGGATAGGGTGCTTAGTTTGCTACATTATTGTTCTAGATGGGAAGGTTTTTTCCAAGAAGCTAGGGGTTCTGCAGGAGGCCTGGGGTTCTTATGGAACCCCCATGTGGTCAATATTTTTCCTAGAGAAATGTCAGAATATTGGATGATATTTAGAGTGAACTCCCTTCTTATGATTCAGAGTTCCCTTTGATTAATGTTTATGGGTCTGTTAAAACAAAGGACAAGATGAGAGTTTGGAAGGAACTATCAGAACGCATCAGTATCATTGGCAAGGATTGGTTTGTGGTGGTAGGAGACTTCAATGCAATTTAAGAATTTCTAACAGAATTATGGAATATTTTAAAAGTTTTTTAAGCAGACAATAAGGTGGTTGATGTAATTCCAAAAAATGGCCAATTTACAAGGACGAATAGGAGACTAAATTTTACCAATATTTTGAAAAGATTAGATTGGTTCTTGGTGGGACCAAGAAGGATGGAAGGTCATTTCTCCTTGGTGTTGAGCATTTTGCTGATTTTTATTTCCAATCACTTCCCTATCCAGTTGGAACTAGAAATTGGAAAGACTCGATTCTTTGGGAAGTTTTATTTTCAAAGCATGTGGTGGTAGGATGGGCAATTCTTCTCTTATCTAAAAAATTTGTGGGAAGAGAGTAATATATTTGAAGATACGCCCAGTTTCTATTTTGTGAAATAATTACATTTCCTTAAGGATAAAATTAAGCAATGGAATATACAATCCTTTAGGAATATTTTTTCTGAGGCTAGAGGAGGAGATTGTGTCTCTTAATGAGAAGGTGATTTGGATAGGAATGACTAATGCTGAATTTGGAAAAGGAAAGGAGCTAATGGAGTGTCTACTGGAGGTATTGATTAGGGAGGATATTTTCTAGCGTGACAAGTCTAGGGAGATGTGGATTTCGGAAAAAGACTTAAATACAAAGTTTTTTCACTTGTCGGTTAAGGAAAAGAGGTTGCTCAATAGGAATGAGGTGATCAAGGATGAAAATGATCTACGGTGTTCGACTGGAGATAAAATAGAGAGGGTTGTACTTTGACACTTTGAAAACCTGCTTGGCTCATTTGTGAGGAGTGATGTAAGTAAAAGGGATAATATTTTAGAAGCGATTAACTAGGTTTTATCCTAGGAAGAAAACAATCATGTTGAAGTTACAGCAGCAAGTCGCCATTGTGATTGCACATACGATGACCTCATTGGGGAGTGACGAATTAGAACTCCTCAACCATGTTGAACTCATCTTATTCAGCGAATTACATCTTTGATCCATTTTGTGAGAAATCAAGCCTCATGTTATGACTAGTTTGATTTTCTTTACGAGGGTTCTTGATTTGTCTTAAGTAAATGATTATTTATTTGCAATTAAATCTCATATCATGACACTAAATTGAACAAATCTCGTAGGTGTGTGATGATAGGATCGCAAAAAATTCACATGAACGAGGACATCACGCTTCAAGCCTCTACAAAGCAATTGTTGGAATCATCAAGTCGCAAGCTCATGTAAGGCAAGAACTCAGTTTGTGCCAAGCAATGGCAGGCTCTCATCAAGAATGAAGATAAGGGTCAGTGTCACGCACTCATGAAGAATTTTTACAATCTTGAATTTCTTTCAGAAATCCAAGAATCTTTGTCAGTGTAGTTAGATGAAAGTTTTTGAATGCAAGCAATCAAGACATGCGATCATTTCAGAAGAGTTAATCAAAGTTAGAAGATCAACATGAGTGGAGTCATCGTCACATCAAGCACTTGCAAATATTGAGTATCAAGAGATACGTCACATTCAATTGCACACTCGTGATGAGTTACAATCAATAAAGCTGAGGTGGCGCCTAGACATCATTACATCCAATCATATCATTTCAGGATAAGGCATCTAGATTCAATGTGCCTTACCTCATTCATCAAAAGGAGATAACTACTACAAAGGCACAAAGTTTGATGTACCTACAGCCATCATCTATTGGTTTATTTTTCTAAGGGCATGTGTCTCTTAAAATGTAAACATATCATAGGTCAAGAATTAAATGTTTTGTAATGGGTTCAACAAACCCTAATTAGGGTTTCTATCTTGTAATCTTGGCCATTGATCTCAAATCAATCTGAGCCAGTGAATTGTAATGAGATCACTATAAAAGGCCTCACTTCTTCATTTGTAAGGGGAATAGTCAATAGCTAGTAGTTCAAGAGAAGTTAGCAACTAGAGTAGAATAGGAAGAGAAAGCAGAAATTATTGCCAAAGTTGTAAATAAACTTCCTTTCCATTGAAGTTATGGTGGAATGTGTTGTTTCTTCTACAATTGCATGGTTTCTTGTTGGATCTTCATTTTAGATATTGATAATTAAAAGAATGAAAGACTTTGTGTGATCAATGGTGAAATTCGTATATCCATACTACGTAGTCAGCTGGAATCATTCAACTAAAGCTTAACTTCAATTAATGCTTCTTCATTGATATGCATCAACTTGATGGTTTCTATGCTTGTAGCGATGATTTAAAAATTACAAAGTTATCCTTAGAAGATCACACTAGCCTCGTGGAGATGTTCATGGCATGTCAAAGCAAGACTTAGTTAGAGTTTCATCAAAGATCACCCATTGCTCCTACATTCTTAGAGTTAGAATAACTTTCTAAACCCTATCCTTTTTCTTCTTCTTTTTAATCAAGTCAAGTGAAATCCTACATTCCAGCATCATTCGAGCATTCAGGTATTCAACATATAAGTCCCCTCATAGGTACAACAAATTACATCAATACCATTGAAGCTATCCGACAAGTCAAGACTTGACATAAAAGAACCTTGGAGTCATCTCATGTGATCCTTCATAGATATTCAACATCTGAGAGTCTTTTTTATCAAGAGAGCATAGAGTGTCATTGGTATTTTATTCTGTGTTTGATAATGCATCAAAACACCATCAACAAGATGGTATCTCATATTCTAGTTGTATGCAGCAGTCTTCACTTATTCATTTCAATGTATGAAAAGTATATTTATTTCTACTTACTTTATCCATCATTGATTCATATTCTCTAATTGAGGACTTCCTCAGTGATAACTTTTAAATAATAAAACTGTGATTTTGTCTCTTAGAGACTTCACAAAATTGGTCAATATGGGGATATCACAATCTCCCCCTCTTGATTTTTCTTGTCCTCAAGCAATTTCTCCTTGTCCTCCTTCTTGGATGAACCTGCACATAGATTAGTAGTACCAAACATATAATCATATAAATTAAAGTAATGACAAATGTTAGAAAATTTACTACTTAGTTTCTAGTGAATCTATTGCAACTTGGAGGGATTAGCTTCCTTGAGTCCATTACCGAAACTTAAGATGGATTGGCTTCCTTAAGCAATTTTTGTCCAGCTTGAGAGAGATTGGCTCCCTTGAGCCATCCTTTTCCAACTTGGTAGGGACTTGCTTCTTTGAGCCATGGCCCAACTTGAGAGGGACTAGCTTCCTTGAGCCATTCTATCTACTTGAGGGAGGTTGGCTTCCTTGAGTAATCTCTATCCAACTTGGGGGGGGGGGGGGCTAGCTTTCTTTGAGCCATTTCCCAAATCGAGAAGGAATGGCTTCCTTGAGCCATTATGTCCACTTCAGGGGGGCTAGCTTCCTTTAGCTGGTGTACCTAATCTTGAGAGGAACTGACTTCTTTGCGCCATAATTCCTCTACATTTCTTTATGCCTAAGAGGAACTGCCTTCTTTGTGCCATAATTCCTCTACATTTCTTTATGTTTAGAAGGAATGGGAACTTTCCTGGATGCTTGGAGCCATTTCGACACCAAACCTAAGAGACTTAGTTTCTCTACTTGGTGCCTCAGGTCAGCCTTTATGCCATTCTCATCTCCTTCTTGGGAAGAAATGGGAAGCATATTTTTATCCATTTCTACACTAAGCATAAGAGTGGTTGTTCTCGACAACCCTCTTGCTCTACTTGGCAGCTCATGTTTGCTATCCACATTATTACTTCCCTATATACTCTTTGGGAAGGCATGGGTTTTTTATTGAGTCATTCCTACACCAAGTATTTACTTGGCGGCCCTTAGCCTAACCTCCATTCTTGCTTCCCTCTTACTTGTTTGTTGTAACCACATTGCTTACCTCTTTAAGGTAAGCCCTTTAAGGCTCTAAATGTTCTATGATGAACCCATTTCTTGAATCATCCTGATCATTCTAACTTTTACTCATATGCAGTATTAACTCTTATGTACTTCAGTTAATGGTATATGCATCCTTATATTGATGTCAACTATTCAATTTGAATAATGTTGACCTATATAAGGTATCGTTCCTTCATGTGCAAGCTAATTTTGTTTTTCCTTTTTAAAATTGAATATATGATACTATTTTGAATATTATCTTCATAGAAATATTCTCATTTGATGGAAGAGTGTGATGCTTCTAGATCAGTGTATATGACAACAATTCTCTCTAAGAAGGCTTCTTTCTACTATTGACTTGTTGTGAAGATGTTGTTGCCATGTGCAAAATCACGAAAGCGGTGTAGGAATTCTTGATTTGCTAATAGTTCTATACGATTTATGTACAAGTAGTTTCTTTTCCTCAATATAGACTTGAGGTTATGATGCCTTTTTCTAGGTTGATGATAGGTAATCTTTCTCTTTGGATGTTGAGGCCTTCGGTTACGTCTCATGGTCAATCTTTAGAATGTTATTTATTTCACAGGCTGGAAAGATCATGCTCTGATACCACTATAATATCCCCAGTAGAGACCCTCTTTAATCTATGAGGACAAAGGGTGTCTAAGGAGACAAGTCTCCTCTCTTTGGAATTATTTCCTTCATCTATCTTTAATCGCAACCTTTCAGATATTAAAAAATTGATGTTTGACTATGATAATAATTCATTGTTATCGTGTGTTCTCTTAATCACGCTCAACATTTTCTTAGTTTCCTATTCTCCTTTGATAGTCTTGCCTTCTGTATTGGAGATGTGTTTGTGTTACCAAAGGCACTTGTTCTTTTCCAGCAGAATGTGAGGCATGAAAATGCAGTAGCCATAGCTGGATTAAACTATAATATATATGAGTGCCAACATACACCACAAATACATGTGTATGGATTCACATGGATGTATGGAGAACCAAATATGGATGATATTGATTTGATTTTAATGTAGATCAACTAATGAATCTTGAAGTAATTATTCATCCATGGAACCATCGAGAAGATATTAGAACTTAAAAAAATATGCACAATCTTATGTACCCGTTTTATTAATATAAAATTGTAAATTGATAAATCAAAATTTACATTGTGAGAATTCTATAATTTTTCTTTACATCCATCTCTTAAAGTATGAAACAACGTGTATAGACTAAATTTAGCAGTGACTATGAGAAGATTTTGAACACCATACACATAAAAAAGGGGCAAAGATGATCTTCAAGTAATTGTTGCATTTTATATTATTAGTTTGAACAATTAATATAAATAATGTATTGCTTGAATAAATTAGTTAATTTACCAAAAAATATATGCTTAAATGAAATATAGGTATAATGTTCCATGGCCATTTAGTTTGCAGGGATCAAGAGTTTATGAAGATAAAAAAAAAATGGGGATATAGAATTTTCACCATTGAGAAATAATGGTATAGTGTAGCCACACAATTGCTATATACTCCAGTGATGGCGAGGAAATATTGATTGGTAATTCATTCTGTCAATACATGAATTAATTAAATATATTACAAAGTATGCAAAAAAATATTTAATTGGCTCATAATCATACCATTAATTTTTTAATGAAGAACTGAGATGATTCAGCTACAAGAGCTTATAGGAGGTTTCTCACCAAAAAAATAATAGAAAGGAATATTGGAGTCCAATAATTGAGTCATATGATAGTATAAATTCTATTAGCAAAGAGAAATAGAAGGTTTATCAACCTAAATATATCAAATGAGGTATTCAAACATGTAGTTCTAAGTACAAAAATGAGAATGAGGAGCAAACAATATCTTTCATTAACACATAAACGAGCATGCCCTTTGCTATGGAAGTTGTCTCACTTATTGATGCAGTAAAATCATGGATATATAAAATAAAATCAAAATATTTAAACAAATCGAACATAATAAAATCGACATCTATTATAAGAGTGCTTTGTAATTTGGAAGTTGAAAGGACGAGAAAGCGTCTAAGGAAATAGTTAGGAAACAATGGCAGATTTGCAAGCAATGTTCACGGAGGGGAAGTGCCTGGGTTAAAATCGGAAGCCCAGAAGGAGGTAGAAGGGGAACAGGTAAAGATTGAACTATCAGATGAAATAGAAGAAGATATTGACCAACTATAAGTTTAAGATCTAACAACATCAATATTAAATTTTTATTCTCTGGAATATGCTGATAATATACTCATGTTAAAAACGGATGCTATGAATAGC